>NC_052333.1:13242311-13277311 GCF_016432855.1 Salvelinus namaycush | reverse complement strand
AAGCCTTCATCAGGTACAGTCAACCACTAACCCTGTTCAGCAAGCCTTCATCAGGTACAGTCAACCACTAACCCTGTTCAGAAAGCCTTCATCGGGTACAGTCAACCACTAACCCTGTTCAGCAAGCCTTCATCAGTTACAGTCAACCACTAACCCTGTTCAGCAAGCCTTCATCAGGTACAGTCAACCACAAACCCTGTTCAGCAAGCCTTCATCGGGGACAGTCAACCACTAACCCTGTTCAGCAAGCCTTCATCAGGTACAGTCAACCACTAACCCTGTTCAGCAAGCCTTCATCAGGTACAGTCAACCACTAACCCTGTTCAGCAAGCCTTCATCAGTTACAGTCAACCACTAACCCTGTTCAGCAAGCCTTCATCAGGTACAGTCAACCACTAACCCTGTTCAGCAAGCCTTCATCAGGTACAGTCAACCACTAACCCTGTTCAGCAAGCCTTCATCAGGTACAGTCAACCACTAACCCTGTTCAGCAAGCCTTCATCAGGTACAGTCAACCACTAACCCTGTTTAGCAAGCCTTCATCAGGTACAGTCAACCACTAACCCTGTTCAGCAAGCCTTCATCAGGTACAGTCAACCACTAACCCTGTTTAGCAAGCCTTCATCAGGTACAGTCAACCACTAACCCTGTTCAGCAAGCCTTCATCAGGTACAGTCAACCATTAACCCTGTTCAGCAAGCCTTCATCAGTTACAGTCAACCACTAACCCTGTTCAGCAAGCCTTCATCAGGTACAGTCAACCACTAACCCTGTTCAGCAAGCCTTCATCGGGTACAGTCAACCACTAACCCTGTTCAGCAAGCCTTCATCGGGTACAGTCAACCACTAACCCTGTTCAGCAAGCCTTCATCAGTTACAGTCAACCACAAACCCTGTTTAGCAAGCCTTCATCGGGTACAGTCAACCACTAACCCTGTTCAGCAAGCCTTCATCAGGTACAGTCAACCACTAACCCTGTTCAGCAAGCCTTCATCGGGTACAGTCAACCACTAACCCTGTTCAGCAAGCCTTCATCAGGTACAGTCAACCACTAACCCTGTTCAGCAAGCCTTCATCAGGTACAGTCAACCACTAACCCTGTTCAGCAAGCCTTCATCAGGTACAGTCAACCACTAACCCTGTTCAGCAAGCCTTCATCAGGTACAGTCAACCACTAACCCTGTTCAGCAAGCCTTCATCAGTTACAGTCAACCACTAACCCTGTTCAGCAAGCCTTCATCAGGTACAGTCAACCACTAACCCTGTTCAGCAAGCCTTCATCGGGTACAGTCAACCACTAACCCTGTTCAGCAAGCCTTCATCAGGTACAGTCAACCACAAACCCTGTTTAGCAAGCCTTCATCAGGTACAGTCAACCACAAACCCTGTTTAGCAAGCCCTCATCAGGTACAGTCAACCACTAACCCTGTTCAGCAAGCCTTCATCAGGTACAGTCAACCACTAACCCTGTTCAGCAAGCCTTCATCAGTTACAGTCAACCACTAACCCTGTTTAGCAAGCCTTCATCAGGTACAGTCAACCACTAACCCTGTTTAGCAAGCCTTCATCAGGTACAGTCAACCACTAACCCTGTTCAGAAAGCCTTCATCGGGTACAGTCAACCACTAACCCTGTTCAGCAAGCCTTCATCAGGTACAGTCAACCACTAACCCTGTTCAGCAAGCCTTCATCAGTTACAGTCAACCACTAACCCTGTTCAGAAAGCCTTCATCGGGTACAGTCAACCACTAACCCTGTTCAGCAAGCCTTCATCAGGTACAGTCAACCACAAACCCTGTTTAGCAAGCCTTCATCTCAGTTCCACTTCCTTTCACCATGAATAGGTATATTGTCTTTTTAAAGAGCATTTTGGTCTTGGACCTGAACTGGAAGTGTGCTGTTTTGAGGTTTCTTTTGCATTGGGTTTGGAGAGTATTAAGGCCTACAGTATATGGGAATAAGGAGACAGCTGTGCCATATACTGTAGATTGCAAAATAGTTGGGAAGCGATTTTAGATGTACCGATTCCATGTCACATGGTTTATGATCTGATACACAAAACAATGCTGGCTTCAAAATGTTTTTCCCTATAAATTATTATGCAATATTCTTTCAACCAATAGAATGTTATAAACTCATCAAAAGAAGAACCGTCCCTTTTTCAGGACCCTGTCTTTCAAAGATAATTCATAAAAATCCAAATAACTTCACAGATCTTCATTGTAAAGGGTTTAAACACTGTTTCCCATGCTTGTTCAATGAACCATAAACAATTAATGAACATGCACCTGTGGAACGGTCGTTAAGACACTAACAGCTTACAGACGGTAGGCAATTAAGGTCACAGTTATGAAAACTTAGGACACTAAAGAGGCCTTTCTACTGACTCTGAAAAACACCAAAAGAAAGATGCCCAGGGTCCCTGCTCATCTGCGTGAACGTGCGTTAGGCATGCTGCAAGGAGGCATGAGGACCGCAGATGTGGCCAGGGCAATAAATTGCAATGTCCGTACTTTGAGACGCCTAAGACAGCGCTACAGGGAGACAGGACGGACAGCTGATTGTCCTCGCAGTGGCAGACCACATGTAACAACACCTGCACAGGATCGGTACATCCGAACATCACACTTGCGGGACAGGTACAGGATTGCAACAACAAATGCCCGAGTTACACCAGGAACACACAATCCCTCTATCACTGCTCAGACTGTCCGCAATAGGCTGAGAGAGGCTGGACTGAGGGCTTGTAGGCCTGTTGTAAGACAGGTCCTCACCAGACATCACCAGCAACAACGTTGCCTATGGGCACAAACCAACCGTCGCTAGACCAGACAGGACTGGCAAAAAGTGTTCTTCACTGACGAGTCCTGGTTTTGTCTCACCAGGGGTGATGGTCAGATTCGCGTATATCGTTGAAGGAATGAGCATTCCACTGAGGCCTGTACTCTGGAGCAGGATCGATTTGGAGGTGGAGGGTCCGTCATGGTCTGGGGCGGTGTGTCACAGCATCATCGGACTGAGCTTGTTGTCATTGCAGGCAATCTCAACACTGTGCGTTACAGGGAAGACATCCTCCTCCCTCATGTGGTACCCTTCCTGCAGGCTCATCCTGACATGACCCTCCAGCATGACAATGCCACCAGCCATAGTGCTCGTTCTGTGTGAGATTTCCTGCTAGACAGGAATGTCAGCGTTCTGCCACGGCCAGCGAAGAGCCCGGATCTCAATCCCATTAAGCACATATGGAACCTGTTGGATCGGAGGGTGAGGGCTAGGTCCATTCCCCCCAGAAATGTCTGGGAACTTGCAGGTGCCTTGGTGGAAGAGTGGGGTAACATCTCACAGCAAGAAATGGCAAATCTGGTGCCGTCCATGAGGAGGAGATGCACTGCAGTACTTAATGCAGCTGGTGGCCACACCAGATACTGACTGTTACTTTTGATTTTGACCCTCCCTTTGTTCAGGGACACATTATTCCAGTTCAGGTTAGTCACATGTCTGTGGAACTTGTTCAGTTTATGTCTTAGTTGTTGAATCTTGTTATGTTCATACAAATATTTACACATGTTAAGTTTGCTGAAAATAAACGCAGTTGACAGTGAGAGGATGTTTCTTTTTTGCTGAGTATATATAAGGGGGATACAACCATACCAGCTCTGCAGATTTTGCTGCGAAGACGGTGTCACACCTTGATTTGTGTCACCTGTCTTTCTGATTGTCTCCACCTCCCTCCAGGTGTCGCCCATCTTCCCCATTATCCCCTGTGTATTTATACCTGTGTTCTCCTTTTGTCTGTTGCCAGTTCGTTTTGTTTCGTCAAGCCTACCAGCGTTTTCCCCTCTGCTCCTGTCTCTCGATTGTTCCTGTTTCCTAGTTTTCCCGGGGTTGACCATTCTGCCTGTCCTGAGCGTGCCTGCCATCCTGTACCTTTGCCCCACCTTTCTGAATTACTGACCTTTGCCTGCCCTGAGCCTGCCTGCCGTCCTGTACCTTTGCCCCACCTATCTGGATTACCGACCTCTGCCTATCCAGGACCTGCTTTTTCCTGCCCCTGTTCGATTAATAAACTGTTGTTACTTCGACGTTGTCTGCATCTGGGTCTTTTTCCTGAAACGTGGTACTGTCCATATGTAGCTTGTTTTTGGTCGCAGGTTCAAGAATGGCTGAATAATTGCAACATTCACCTGGAGCTAACTCTGGAAATAGCACTGCTGAGTGACTTTAAAAAGTCATAGTCAATCAATGAATAATGTAATAATACTCTTAGCAATTTTTTTTATTTTAATTTACAATCATTAGAATCTATGAGAATAGAAAGGTTCAGAACTTTTGTGAAACAGCACAGTTGAAAAATATATGGAAAATAGAAATCCAAACTGGATGGTGTTTAGAGATAGATGGGAGGGGTTGAGGGTAGCTGATGGATGGGACTAAAATTAAACAAAAAATAAATACTGTGAAATATACTGTGTCCGTAAAATATGTACAGTTGAAGTCAGAAGTTTACATACACTTAGGTTGGAGTCATTAAAACTCATTTTTCAACTACTCCACAAATTTCTTGTTAACAATCTATAGTTTTGGCAAGTTGGTTAGGACATCTACTTCGTGCATGACACAAGTAATTTTTCCAACAATTGTTTACAATTGTTATTTCACTTATAATTCACTGTATCACAATTCCAGTGGGTCAGAAGTTTACACATACTAATTTGACTGTGCCTTTAAACAGCTTGGAAAATTCCAGAAAAGGATGTCATGGCTTTAGAAGCTTCTGATAGGCTAATTGACATAATTTGAGTCAATTGGAGGTGTACCTGTGGATGTATTTCAAGGCCTGCCTTCAAACTCAGTGCCTCTTTGCTTGATATCATGGCAAAAACAAAAGAAATCAGCCAATACCTCAGAAAAAGAATTGTAGACCTCCACAAGTCTGGTTCATCCTTGGGAGCAATTTCCAAACGCCTGAAGGTACCACGTTCATCTGTACAAACAATAGTACGCAAGAATGAACACCATGGGACCACACATCAGTCATAGCGCTCAGAAAGGAAGAAGCCACTGCTCCAAAACCGCCATAAAAAAGCCAGACTACGGTTTGCAACTGCACATGGGGACAAAGATCGTACTTATTGGAGAAAGGTCCTCTGGTCTGATGAAACAAAAATAGAACTGTTTGGCCATAATGACCATCATTATGTTTGGAGGGAAAAAGGGGAGGCTTGCAGGCCAAAGATCACCATCCCAACCGTGAAGCACGGGGGTGGCAGTATCATGTTGTCGGGGTGCTTTGCTGCAGGAGGGACTGATGCACTTCACAAAATAGATGGCATGATGAGGGAGGAAAATGATTTGGATATATTGAAGCAACATCTCAAGACATCAGTCAGGAAGTTAAAGCTTGGTTGCAAATGGGTCTTCCAAATCGACAATGACCCCAAGCTTACTTCCAAAGTTGTGGCAAAATGGCTTAAGGACAACAAAGTCAAGGTATTGGAGTGGCCATCACAAAGCCCTGACCTCAATCCTATAGAACATTTGTGGGCAGAACTGAAAAAGTGTGTGCGAGCAAGGAGGCCTACAAACCTGACTTAGTTACACCAGCTCTGTCAGAAGGAATGGGCCAAAATTCACCCAACTTATTGTGGGAAGCTTGTGGAACGCTTCATTTGACCCAAGTTAAACAATTTAAAGGCAATACTACCAAATACTAAGTGAGTGTATGTAAACTTCTGACCCACTGGGAATGTGATGAAATAAATAAAAGCTGAAATAAATCATTCTCTCTACTATTATTCTGACATTTCACATTCTTAAAATAAAGTGGTGATCCTAACTGACCTAAAACAGGGAATTTTTTACTAGGATTAAATGTCATGAATTGTGAAAAACTGAGTTTAAATGTATTTGGCTAAGGTGTGTGTAAACTTCAACTGTATAAGCTGGAAGTAGAAGCCTAAGTGTTGTTGTCCATTAGTTCACTCCAATTAGGGGAGGGATGGTAGGGTTAGGGGAAAGTAATAAAGGAGAACATATTTTATAAATATATATTTACAAAAAAAATATTGGGGATTGGAGATTATGCAGACAATTACATTGATGGAAGCCACAATCTTATCTGCAATATTACATCTGATCTACCCCCTAAAAAAACTAAAAACTAAAACCAAGGAGACAGGAGTGTGTGTGAGTGTGTATAGTACGTTCAGAAACTATTCAGACCTCTTCCCTTTTTCCACATTTTGTTACGTTACATCCTTTTTCTAAAAGGGATTAAATAAAAACCTTATCAATCTACACACAATACACCATAATGAAAAAGCTAAAACAGGTTTTTAGAAATGTTTGCACATTTATTACAAATAAAAAACAAATACCTTATTTAAAAAATATTCAGACCATTTGCTATGAGACTTGAAATGGAGCACAGGTGCGTCCTGTTTCCATTGATCATCCTTGAGATGTTTCTAGAACATGATTGAAGTTCACCTGTGATAAATTCAATTGATTGAACATGATTTGGAAAGGCACTGTGACGTTCATCGCTGGGAGAAAGAGAGGAGGACCAAGGTGCAGCGTGGTAAGTATTCATTATCTCTTTTAATGAAAACGAATACTTGAACAAAAACAACAAAACACGAGAACGAAATGAAATGAAACAGTCCTTAACGGTGAAAATACAAAACACAGAACATAAAATAATCACCCACAAAACACAGGTGGAAAAAGGCTACCTAAGTATGATTCTCAATCAGAGACAACTAATTACACCTGCCTCTGATTGAGAACCATACCAGGCCAAACGCAAATCACAACATAGAAAAACGAACATAGACAACCCAACCAACTCACGCCCTGAAAATACTAAAACAAAGACATAACAAAAGAACTAAGGTAAGAACGTGACAGTACCCCCCCCAAAGGTGCGGACTCCGGCCGCAAAACCTGAACCTATAGGGGAGGGTCTGGGTGGGTGTCTGTCCGCGGTGGCGGCTCTGGCGCGGGACGTGGACCCCACTCCACCATCATCTTAGCCCGCTTAACTTTTTGTCAATAGGGGGAGCTGTTAGCACTTTTTTTTTTTTGACGTTGCCAAATTAAACTGCCTAGTACTCAATTCTTGCTCGTACAATATGCATATTATTGTTATTATTGGATATAAAACACTCTCTAGTTTCTATAACCGTTGGAATTATGTCTCTGAGTGAAACAGAACTCATTCTACAGCACTTTTCCTGACAGGGAGTGAGATTTCAGAAATCTTGGCCCCTGGTCCCAGGTCAGTTTTAAGGTCCCTGTAAATGCTATGAGGATACAAACACTGCATACGCCTTCCTCTAGATGTCAGTAAGTGGTGACAATTTGAATGGAGTCGATTGCGCAATCCTGGACTGTATAAAAGACCACAAGGCGGAAGTAGCGTTCTTTTCTTCCTGCGCCTGACGCACGATGGACGTCGGACTGGCCTCCTTCCAAGCTTTGGTTTAGCCACTTCTATATCGCCGGTCATGTTTTTACTCGTTATAGGTGTTAAAAACATCATAAGGTAGTTAATTTAAACCGTTTTATAGCAATTTATATCCGTTTAGTGCGATTTTGAGGCATTTCTTTGTGACGCACTTTGAACGGCTGGGCACGTTTCCAGTACATGCCGAACGTTAGTGGCCATTTCGACAGGACAAGAGGACATCTTTCGACCAAAAGACGATTAGACCGGAGAAAGGATACATTGCCCAAGATTCTGATGGAAGATCAGCTCATAGTAAGAACTATTTATGATGATAAATCGTTGTTCTGTTGAAAAATGTTAAACGCATAAGCCGCCATTTTTTTTTGGGTAGCTTCGCTTTGGCGAACCCTGTATTGCACAGTAAGGATAATTTTAGAAATGTAATTCAGCGATTGCATTAAGAACTAATTTGTCTTTCGATAGCTGTCCACCCTGTATTTTTTAGTAAAGTTTATGATTAGTTATTCATTAGACTAGATCACTGTCCAAGATGGCGCCCGACATTTTCGGCCCAGTTTGGCTACTATTCTCATTGTATAACCACGGTTTTTTGTGGCTAAATATGCACATTTTCGAACAAACTCTATATGTATGTTGTAATATGATGTTACAGGAGTGTCATCGGAAGAATTCTGAGAAGGTTAGTGAAAAAATTAATATATTTTGGCGATGATAACGTTATCGCTCTCTTTGGCTTGAATCAATGCTCGGGTAACGTTTGCATATGTGGTATGCTAATATAACGATTTATTGTGTTTTCGCTGTAAAACACTTAGAAAATCTGAAATATTGTCTGAATTCACAAGATCTGTGTCTTTCCATTGCTATGCGCTGTGTATTTTTAAGAAATGTTTTATGATGAGTAAATTGGTAATACACGTTGCTCTCTGTAGTAATTCTAGTCGCTTTGGTGAGATTTGTGATGGTGGCTGCAATGGCAAACTATGATTTATACCTGAAATATGCACATTTTTCTAACAAAACCTATGCTATACAATAAATATGTTATCAGACTGTCATCTGATGAAGTTTTTTCTTGGTTAGTGGCTATTTATATCTTTATTTGGTCGAATTGGTGATAGCACCTGATGGAGTAAGAAACTGATGGAGTTAGAAAAGTGGTGTCTTTTGCTAACGTGGTTAGCTAATAGATTTACATATTTTGTCTTCCCTGTAAAACATTTTAAAAATCAGAAATGATGGCTTTATTCACAAGATCTGTATCTTTCATTTGGTGTCTTGGACTTGTGATTTAATGATATTTAGATGCTGCTATTTAATTGTGACGCTATGCTAGCGATGCTAATCAGTGGGGGGGGGGGGGGGGGGGGGGGGGGGGGGGGGGGGGGGGGTGCTCCCGGATCCGGGTTTCTGAGTCGGTAGAAGTTAAGTGGCGTCTTTGGCGCGGCGACCCTCGCCACTGACCTTGGACTGGGTACCCTAATAATGGGCACCACTGGACTGAGGGGCGCCTCTGGACTGAGGGGCGCCTCTGGACTGAGGGGCAGCTCCGGACTGAGGGGCAGCTCCGGACTGAGGGGCAGCTCCAGACTGAGGGGCAGCTCCGGACTGAGGGGCAGCTCCGGACTGAGGGGCAGCTCCGGACTGAGGGGCAGCTCCGGACTGAGGGGCAGCCCCGGACTGAAGGGCGGCTCAGGCGCCTCTGGACTGAAGGGCGGCTCAGGCGCCTCTGGACTGAAGGGCGGCTCCTGACTGACGGGCGGCTCAGGCGGCTCCTGACTGACGGGCGGCTCAGGACAGACGGGCGGCTCAGGCGGCTCAGGACAGACGGGCGGCTCAGGCGGCTCAGGACAGACGGGCGGCTCAGGCGGCTCAGGACAGACGGGCGGCTCAGGCAGCTCTGGGCATGAGGAAGACTCTGGCAGCACTGAACAGGCAGGAGCACCTTTAGGGAGGAGACAGAGAGACAGCCTGGTGCGGGGGGCTGCCACCGGAGGGCTGGTGCGTGGAGGCGGCACCGAATAGACCGGACCGTGGAGGCGCACTGCAGGTCTCGAGCACCGAGCCTGCCCAACCCTACCTGGCTGAATGCTCCCCGTAGCCAGGCCAGTGCGGCGAGGTGGAATAGCCCGCACTGGGCTGTGCTGGCGAACCGGGGACACCATGCGTAGGGCTGGTGCCATGTACCCCGGCCCGAGGAGACGCACTGGAGACCAGATGCGCTGAGCCGGCTTCATGGCACCTGGCTCGATGCCCACTCTAGCCCGGCCGATACGAGGCGCTGCTATGTACCGCACCGGGCTATGCCTGCGCACCGGGGACACCGTGCACCTCACGGCATAACACGGTGCCTGCCCGGTCCCTCTCTCTCCACGGTAAGCTCGGGGAGTTGGCTCAGGTCTCCTACCTGACTTAGCCACACTCCCTGTGTGCCTCCCCCCAATACATTTTTGGGGCTGCCTCTCGGGCTTCCAACCGCGCTGCCGTACTGCCTCCTCATACCACCGCCGCTCAGCTTTCGCTGCCTCCAGCTCTGCTTTGGGGCGGCGATATTCTCCAGCCTGAGCCCAGGGTCCCTCTCCGTTCAAAATCTCCTCCCATGTCCAGGAGTCTTGAGATTTCGGCCGCTGCTGCTGCTGCTGCCCGTTACCACGCTGCTTGGTCCTTTGGTGGTGGGTGATTCTGTGATGTTCGACGTTGGGAGACAGAGAGGAGGACCAAGGTGCAGCGTGGTAAGTATTCATTATCTCTTTTAATGAAAACGAATACTCGAACAAAAACAACAAAACACGAGAACGAAACGGTGAAAATACAAAACACAGAACAAAAAATAATCACCCACGAAACACAGGTGGAAAAAGGCTACCTAAGTATGATTCTCAATCAGAGACAACTAACGACACTTGCCTCTGATTGAGAACCATACCAGGCCAAACGCAAAACACAACATAGAAAAACGAACATAGACAACCCACCCAACTCACACCCTGACCATACTAAAACAAAGACATAACAAAAGAACTAAGGTCAGAACGTGACAGGCACACACCTGTCTATATGAGGTCCCACAGTTGACAGTGCATGTCAGAGCAAAAACCAAGCCATGAGGTCGAAGGAATTGTTCGTAGTGCGCCGAGACAGGATTGTATCGAGGCACAGATCTGGGGAAAGGTACCAAACCATTTCTGCAGCAGTGAATGTCCCCAAGAACACAGTGGCCTCCATTATTCTTAAATGAAAGACGTTTGGAACCACCAAGACCCTTCCTAGAGCTGGCCGCCCGGTCAAACTGAGCAATCGGGGGAGAAGTGTCTTGGTCAGGGAGGTGACCAAGAACCCGATGGTCACTTTGACAGAGCTCCAGAGTTCCTCTGTGGAGATGGGACAACCATCTCTGTAGCACTCCAGCAATCAGGCCTTTATGGTAGAGTGGCCAGACAGAAGCCACTCCTCAGTAAAAGGCACATGACAGCCCGCTTGGAGTTTGCCAAAAGGCACCTAAAGGACTCTCAGACCATGAGAAACAAGATTCTCTGGTCTGATGAAACCAAGATTGAACTGCCAAGCGTCACGTCTGGAGGAAACCTGGAACCATCCCTACGGTGAAGCATAGTGGTGGCAGCATCATGCTGTGGGGATGTTTTTCAGCGGCAGAGACTGGGAGACTAGTCAGGATTGAGGGAAGATGAACGAAGAAAAGTACAGAGAGAACCTTGATGAAAACCTGCTCCAGAGCCCTCAGGACCTCACTGGGGTGAAGGTTCACCTTCAAACAGGACTACAACCCTAAGCACACAGCCAAGACAACACAGGAGTGGCTTTGTGACAAGTCTCTGAATGTCCTTGAGTGGCCCAGCCAGAGCCCAGACTTGAACCTGATCAAACATCTCTGGAGAGACCCGAAAATACCTGTGCTGCGATGCTCCCCAACCAATCTGACAGAGCTTTAGAGGATCTGCAGAGAAGAATGGGAGAAACTCCCCAAATACAGGTGTGCCAAGCTTGTAGCGTCATACCCAAGAAGACTCAATACTGTAATCACTGCCAAAGGTGCTTCAAAAAGTACTGAGTAAATGGTCTCAATACTTATTTGAATGTAGTATTTAATTTCTTAAATATTTTTTTATAAATTAGCAAAAAATTCTAAAAACCTTTTTTTGCTTTGTGATTATGGGATATTGTGTGTAGATTGATGAGGGAAAAATTGCATTTAATACATTTTAGAATAAGGATGTAATGTAACAAAATGTGGAAAAAAGTGAAGAGGTCTGAATACTTTCAGAATGCACTGTAGACTGTGATGCTGGTGGGTGTGGGTGGGGGGGTCAGCCCACCCCTCTGTCAGAGCTGTCAGGGGTAGAGGGAGACTGATGAAGAGACTCTTTTACATTGACTGGTTGAGCTCTCAGTAAAGCCAACTCACAACCAACCAACCCTGCTGCTTACAAACTACAATCCCGTACGTATTTATTTGGACAGTGAAGCTAAAATGTATAATATGGCTCTATACTCCGGCATTAACTTTCTCACTCGTCATTATTCAGGATTCATTCATGGTTATGCGTATTCATAGTACCATCCACATTAATGTAAAAGTGTTCAGAAACAAATTATATTTTTATTTACAATGAAAGTGACTCCAAAATTACAAAATAAATTATTTACCATTCATTTCTATTGGCCACAGCATAATCTGAAACACAAACAAATCAAACTGAAAATGCAGCCAACAATTTTGTAGAGTCACAAGCTTGATGTAGCCAAATACTACACTTTTGACTGAATTGAATACACTTTAAGTGAATTTGTCCATATACTTATCATACCTTCAAACGGGGGACTAGATACATAATGTGCTTTCATTTCTAAATGGTAAAACAGAGATGTATGAAAATACCCTCAAATGAAAGGTGACATTCTTACTGTCACCTCATTTGAAACATTTGATCTCAAATCCAAAATGCTGGAGTACAAAGCCAAATGTCAAAGTTTTGGCTTCACTGTCCAAATAAATACGTAGCGGAGTGTACATCTACCAGCATTTACCACTCCCAGCCCTGAGACTTAGCTGCTTACCAATTACATGTCCCACCACTCCCAGCCCTGAGACTTAGCTGCTTACCAATTACATATCCCACCACTCCCAGCCCTGAGACTAAGCTGCTTACCAATTACATATCCCACCACTCCCAGCCCTGAGACTAAGCTGCTTACCAATTACATGTCCCACCACTCCCAGCCCTGAGACTAAGCTGCTTACCAATTACATATCCCACCACTCCCAGCCCTGAGACTTAGCTGCTTACCAATTTCATGTCCCACCACTCCCAGCCCTGAGACTTAGCTGCTTACCAATTACATGTCCCACCACTCCCAGCCCTGAGACTTAGCTGCTTACCAATTACATATCCCACCACTCCCAGCCCTGAGACTTAGCTGCTTACCAATTACATATCCCACCACTCCCAGCCCTGAGACTAAACTGCTTACCAATTACATATCCCACCACTCCCAGCCCTGAGACTTAGCTGCTTACCAATTACATATCCCACCACTCCCAGCCCTGAGACTAAGCTGCTTACCAATTACATGTCCCACCACTCCCAGCCCTGAGACTTAGCTGCTTACCAATTACATATCCCACCACTCCCAGCCCTGAGACTTAGCTGCTTACCAATTACATGTCCCACCACTCCCAGCCCTGAGACTTAGCTGCTTACCAATTACATATCCCACCACTCCCAGCCCTGAGACTAAGCTGCTTACCAATTACATATCCCACCACTCCCAGCCCTGAGACTTAGCTGCTTACCAATTACATATCCCACCACTCCCAGCCCTGAGACTAAGCTGCTTACCAATTACATATCCCACCACTCCCAGCCCTGAGACTAAGCTGCTTACCAATTACATGTCCCACCACTCCCAGCCCTGAGACTAAGCTGCTTACCAATTACATATCCCACCACTCCCAGCCCTGAGACTTAGCTGCTTACCAATTACATGTCCCACCACTCCCAGCCCTGAGACTTAGCTGCTTACCAATTACATGTCCCACCACTCCCAGCCCTGAGACTTAGCTGCTTACCAATTACATATCCCACCACTCCCAGCCCTGAGACTTAGCTGCTTACCAATTACATATCCCACCACTCCCAGCCCTGAGACTTAGCTGCTTACCAATTACATATCCCACCAGTCCCAGCCCTGAGACTTAGCTGCTTACCAATTACATATCCCACCACTCCCAGCCCTGAGACTTAGCTGCTTACCAATTACATGTCCCACCACTCCCAGCCCTGAGACTTAGCTGCTTACCAATTACATATCCCACCACTCCCAGCCCTGAGACTTAGCTGCTTACCAATTACATGTCCCACCACTCCCAGCCCTGAGACTTAGCTGCTTACCAATTACATATCCCACCACTCCCAGCCCTGAGACTTAGCTGCTTACCAATTACATGTCCCACCACTCCCAGCCCTGAGACTTAGCTGCTTACCAATTACATATCCCACCACTCCCAGCCCTGAGACTTAGCTGCTTACCAATTACATATCCCACCACTCCCAGCCCTGAGACTTAGCTGCTTACCAATTACATATCCCACCACTCCCAGCCCTGAGACTAAGCTGCTTACCAATTACATATCCCACCACTCCCAGCCCTGAGACTAAGCTGCTTACCAATTACATATCCCACCACTCCCAGCCCTGAGACTTAGCTGCTTACCAATTACATATCCCACCACTCCCAGCCCTGAGATTTAGCTGCTTACCAATTACATATCCCACCACTCCCAGCCCTGAGACTTAGCTGCTTACCAATTACATATCCCACCACTCCCAGCCCTGAGACTAAGCTGCTTACCAATTACATATCCCACCACTCCCAGCCCTGAGACTTAGCTGCTTACCAATTACATATCCCACAACTCCCAGCCCTGAGATTTAGCTGCTTACCAATTACATATCCCACCACTCCCAGCCCTGAGACTTAGCTGCTTACCAATTACATATCCCACCACTCCCAGCCCTGAGACTTAGCTGCTTACCAATTACATATCCCACCACTCCCAGCCCTGAGACTAAGCTGCTTACCAATTACATATCCCACCACTCCCAGCCCTGAGACTAAGCTGCTTACCAATTACATATCCCACCACTCCCAGCCCTGAGATTTAGCTGCTTACCAATTACATATCCCACCACTCCCAGCCCTGAGACTAAGCTGCTTACCAATTACATATCCCACCACTCCCAGCCCTGACGCTGCCTCAGCCAATAAGACTGTAAAACTACAATTACTTAAAGAAGAAATTAAAGAATGTGTCTTTCTTCCACCTATTAAAAACCATAAATGGCTTAAAATGATTAGTATAAGTCAAAAAATGTATCAGTTTCACTTAAAGTCAAAAGGTTTGACACCTATGCCGTACAAAATTCAAGTCAGTTGGGAACAGGTTTTTGGTGTCCCAATACCTTGGCGTCAGGTCTATGAACTGCCATATAAAACAACAATTGACACATCAATACGTTTGTTTCAATTTAAGCTATTATATAAAATACAAAAAGAAAGCTCACTATATGGGGCATTGAACAGTCAGACTCTGTTACAAGGAAACAGAATCAATAGAACATCGTTTCTGGTGCAGTCCAGTCCTGGTGCTTTCTGGTGCTGGCTCGCTTTTGGAGTCAGGTCCAGGAATGGTTGTTATGTCATAATATCAGGGGATCTGAAAAAACAACCAGTCAATGTGAAATATCATTATACTCTTGGGTAAAGTATTTATTTTTAGGCCGATATCGGTAGAAATGTTACCGATATGGAGGTTCAGGACCTTCGTAAGACATCACAGTAAAATGGAGGGATGTATTGCAGAAGGAAATAGCTAATTGTATTATACTGGGAAAGATGGGTTAATCTGTGAACATCTGCATGTTGGAGTTAAGATCAGAATGAATGGTGGATTGTCCACTGTGGGTGAAAATCCAGCACTTGCAGAAAGAGAAAAAGAGATGAGGAATATTTGTATAATTAGTTAACTACATGTACTGTATATGTGAGCAAAAATAGCTGTAAGTAGTAGAAGACATAATGTTGTCTGTTAGTTTACTCCAATCAGGGGAGGGGTAGTAGGGTTGGGGAAAATGTAGTGATGCAAACAAGTATTAGAACCCAAAATCTATCTGCAATATTAAAGCTGATCTGCAACTACCAACCCCTGACAAGCAACGTTTTAAATAATGCTACCCTCTTGTGTCTTTGAGTCAGTGACTCTTATCACAGAGTGAGATTTGCCTCTGGTGCAGTGTGTACGTGCAATGTGTGTTTGTGTGCGCGTGCTTGCCTGCGTGTGTGTTTGTGGGTGGGTGTGTGCGTGCGTGCTGTGTCCGTGCGTGTTTGCTTCCATGCGTGTGCCTGGGTGTGTGTAAGTGTGTGTGTCCTTAGTGCAGCTGATTTATCTGTGTGGAGACGGAGGGGGAAAACTGTCACGGGCAGACGGACATAAATCCACCCCACTAGGCCTCTGAAATATTGAGGCATTATGAGAGCAACACAGATTCACACTCCACTGTTCCTACCACACACACACACACACACACACACACAGATGCAGAGTACAAACGCACACACACACACACACATGTACATAGAGCAGTGTTTTGATTTTATGCATTAAGCAGTGCTGCACCGCCGCTGCTAAATCGCGGCAGTCACTGCAAATTTTTGTAAATATTATTATTATTTTTAAGTGTAAACTTAAATTACTAAAACCAGATATAGAATATGTAGAGATAATGACTCAATATATTTTTTTTGAAAATCATCTTTGAGAACTAATCACCAAAATAAAAACTAGTCGGTCAAGGAGAATCTGAAACTCCCAAAATGTCATGGCATGGGGCACCCATTGATTTTGTTATAATGTTTGAGTCACTCAGATAGCATAAGAACGAGGCATACGCCATGACAAAATGTGTAGAATTGCAGGAAATTTGCTTTGTAAAATTTTCTCCTTGTGGCCAATAGGCCTCTAAAACCGGAACCTTAGCCACTCCCCTAACCCCCACCCCCCAATGCTGCTGAAAAAAATGATTAGAGAAACACTGTAGAATGCACACAGAGTAGACACACACAGTGTACACACATATTTAGAGACTAGAGATCAACAGAGATTTACACACCACTCTGTGCTACACAGTTATGTGCACTTGCACATACAGTGTGTTTATATAATGTCCTATCTTTCTAACAGTGGCTGGTTCCTCTATGGAGAGTCTATGTCCATCTCTGGAGCTTTATTAGGGGGGTTGACAAAGACTGTCATCGTTTAGAGAGGAGACAGCCATAAATCTCCAATGCTGCATTGTAGCCTGGCCGCAGAAGGGAACAAGAACACACTCTCTCAGAGCCAATTTACAGGAAAACAGCAATAACATTTTATCATGCTGGAGTAGGGCTTGATAGAGCTGCCCTTTCCAATACCTGTCCCCACATATACACACACACACACATACATACACACACACGCACATGCTGCCTGTACCGTCCACACGGCTAATTTGTTGATTTCAGATGGAAGGTTGGGCCGTCTCTAGCATGACGTTCCCTTAGAGCAGAGAATGGCCCCGAATGACAATTATAACCACACACACACACACACTCTCTCGGGCTGGGCGATATGGCCTAAAAATAATATATATTTTTTTGCTTATGGGCAATTCACGAAATGTATATATTTCTTAACGTTTTCTCTTAATAAGCTTGGTGTGCACAATTTAAAGGGCAATACTCTTCATTTCTAACCATCAGAACAATCTAATGAATTCAGGGCTTGTAAAATTATACCTAAGCTAAATATAAGCCTTCCATTACCATTTTCTCAAAAATTATTTTACCTGCTTTTTTTGCAATAATCACTGATCTGGTCTCCATGTCTGAAAATGGCCTGTTTGTTAGAAATGTAACCAGGACCATGCACAATGCTTATCCACTAATAATGACCAACTTGTAGCAGGCTTCTAGAACATTAACCCAGCTCTGATCTCCTGGAGCACAAGCGTACCTGCTAGTGAGTAGCCAACCAATCTTTATATTTCAAGTCTAGCCAACTTGAATCTATTTGCTTGCTAAAAAAGGTAGAACAGTTGAACTGTTATGAACACACCCTCCTGTCCGTCTCCAACTGTTTGAACAATTACATTTAAATTTTTTATTTAACCTTTATTTAACTAGGCAAGTCAGTTAAGAACAAATTCTTATTTTCAATGACAGCCTAGGAACAGTGGGTTAACTGCCTTGTTCAGGGGCGGAACGACAGATTTTTACCTTGTCAGCTCGTGGACAGATCAACATGTATTACATGTTGTAAACAACAGCCTGTTCACTTTGTTTGGATATTGAAATCAAGTGGCCTACCTGGATAAGATGATGATTATTTCTCAGAAAGAGAACGAGTTGCCAATTCCTGATATAAATGCTTATTTTAATAGCTCACTGACTAGAAGGCTAGCACATAGGTCTGTGGCTATAATGCTGCTAGTGGTACTGCAAATCCACACTTGACAAACTGAGCATTCATTTTCCAAAATCATGTTTATTGACACTCCTGTTTTAGTGGTGTCTGCTCTGTTCTACATTTTGGGATTTGAGACATAAAACTGGAATTGTTCGAAGGGGAATTGAGCGATTTATGTTGGACTAAATCTCAAATGCAAATAGCGAATTGAAACTGCTTGTTATCAGACAGAAAGAAGTGAGCTTTTATCTTTGTTGCTTTGAGTAGCCAGGAGAGGGACTTGGTGTCTGTATGAGGGGGGAGGTGCACAGTGCACACAGCACAGTACAGAAGGAGGAGGGGCTTGATGTCTGTGTGAGGGGGGAGGTGCACAGTGCACACAGCACAGTACAGAAGGAGGAGGGACTTGATGTCTGTGTGAGGGGGAGGTGCACAGTGCACACAGCACAGTACAGAAGGAGGAGGGACTTGATGTCTGTGTGAGGGGGGAGGTGCACAGTGCACACAGCACAGTACAGAAGGAGGAGGGACTTGATGTCTGTGTGAGTGGGGAGGTGCACAGTGCACACAGCACAGTACAGAAGGAGGAGGGACTTGATGTCTGTGTGAGGGGGGAGGTGCACAGTGCACACAGCACAGTACAGAAGGAGGAGGGGCTTGATGTCTGTGTGAGTGGGGAGGTGCACAGTGCACACAGCACAGTACAGAAGGAGGAGGGACCTGATGTCTGTGTGAGTGGGGAGGTGCACAGTGCACACAGCACAGTACAGAAGGAGGAGGGACTTGATGTCTGTATGAGGGGGGAGGTGCACAGTGCACACAGCACAGTACAGAAGGAAGAGGGGCTTGATGTCTGTGTGAGGGGGGAGGTGCACAGTGCACACAGCACAGTACAGAAGGAGGAGGGACTTGATGTCTGTATGAGGGGGGAGGTGCACAGTGCACACAGCACAGTACAGAAGGAGGAGGGGCTTGATGTCTGTGTGAGGGGGAGGTGCACAGTGCACACAGCACAGTACAGAAGGAGGAGGGACTTGATGTCTGTGTGAGTGGGGAGGTGCACAGTGCACACAGCACAGTACAGAAGGAGGAGGGGCTTGATGTCTGTGTGAGGGGGGGGGGGGGGGGTGCACAGTGCACACAGCACAGTACAGAAGGAGGAGGGACCTGATGTCTGTGTGAGTGGGGAGGTGCACAGTGCACACAGCACAGTACAGAAGGAGGAGGGACATGATGTCTGTGTGAGTGGGGAGGTGCACAGTGCACACAGCACAGTACAGAAGGAGGAGGGGCTTGATGTCTGTGTGAGGGGGGAGGTGCACAGTGCACACAGCACAGTACAGAAGGAGGAGGGATTTGATGTCTGTGTGAGGGGGAGGTGCACAGTGCACACAGCACAGTACAGAAGGAGGAGGGACTTGATGTCTGTGTGAGTGGGGAGGTGCACAGTGCACACAGCACAGTACAGAAGGAGGAGGGACTTGATGTCTGTGTGAGTGGGGAGGTGCACAGTGCACACAGCACAGTACAGAAGGAGGAGGGACTTGATGTCTGTGTGAGGGGGGAGGTGCACAGTGCACACAGCACAGTACAGAAGGAGGAGGGACTTGATGTCTGTGTGAGTGGGGAGGTGCACAGTGCACACAGCACAGTACAGAAGGAGGAGGGACTTGATGTCTGTGTGAGGGGGGAGGTGCACAGTGCACACAGCACAGTACAGAAGGAGGAGGGACTTGATGTCTGTATGAGGGGGGAGGTGCACAGTGCACACAGCACAGTACAGAAGGAGGAGGGACTTGATGTCTGTATGAGGGGGAGGTGCACAGTGCACACAGCACAGTACAGAAGGAGGAGGGACTTGATGTCTGTATGAGGGGGGAGGTGCACAGTGCACACAGCACAGAAGGAGACGAGACCAGAAATGCATAAAATACATGAAAACGAAAGCCTTAATTCTTGCGATACAGGCATTTGGAACATCGCACTAAAACATCAATTAGAATTAATCGAATGAATTCAATATGTCGCCCAGCCCTAACTCTCCCTCTTTCTCTCTCTGTTTTTTTTCTTCTATCAGTTTTTCTCCTCCCTATGTTTCCCTTTTTCTCTTTCATACATTTTTTACATATTTCCTCCCCATTTCTTTCTCTCTCCTCTCTCTCCATCCCCCACACCCTCTCTCTGGTCTGTCTCTTCTCAGGCTCCTATCTTTCAGTCTGTCTGAGGAGCAGCCCTGCTTTTAATGATGCTCCTGAAGAGAGGAGAGGATGACTCAGAGAGAGGGGTGTATAGGGAGGGATAGAGGGGGAGGGATAGAGGGGGAGGGATAGAGAGGGAGGGATAGAGAGGGAGGGGTGTAGAGGGAGGGATAGAGAGGGAGGGGTGTAGAGGGAGGGATATAGGGGGAGGGATAGAGAGGGAGGGGTGTAGAGGGAGGGGTGTAGAGGGAGGGATAGAGAGGGAGGGATAGAGGGGGAGGGATAGAGAGGGAGGGATAGAGAGGGAGGGAGGGATAGAGGGGGAGGGATAGAGAGGGAGGGATAGAGAGGGAGGGGTGTAGAGGGAGGGATATAGGGGGAGGGATAGAGAGGGAGGGGTGTAGAGGGAGGGGTGTAGAGGGAGGGATAGAGAGGGAGGGATAGAGAGGGAGGGATAGAGAGGGGGGATAGAGAGGGAGGGATAGAGAGGGAGGGATAGAGAGGGAGGGATAGAGAGGGAGGGATAGAGAGGGGGGATAGAGAGGGAGGGATAGAGAGGGGGGATAGAGAGGGAGGGATAGAGAGGGGGGATAGAGAGGGAGGGATAGAGAGGGGGGATAGAGAGGGAGGGATAGAGAGGGAGGGATAGAGAGGGGGGATAGAGAGGGAGGGATAGAGAGGGAGGGATAGAGAGGGAGGGGTGTAGAGGGAGGGATAGAGAGGGAGGGATAGAGAGGGAGGGATAGAGAGGGAGGGATAGAGAGGAGGGATAGAGAGGGAGGGATAGAGAGGGAGGGATAGAGAGGGGGATAGAGAGGGAGGGATAGAGAGGGGGGATAGAGAGGGAGGGATAGAGAGGGAGGGATAGAGAGGGGGTGGGATAAAGACTTTGGAGCTTACGCTTCACCTCACAGACCTGCATACATGCATAAATATATATACAGTCACAGACACACACACACTCCCTCTCTGGTTGTAGTGGATCGAGAGCATATGTTCCAGTGATAGATTCAATTCAGGTGATACACTTTCTTGTTACCTCTTAAATGGTGTGTGCGTCTGTAAGTGTGTGTAGGCGTTGTGTTTGTAAACGTGCTTGTTACCTCTTTAATGGAATAATACATGTTGAGCACGCTTCCTCTCCTGTGGTTTAGAGAAAGAATTAAAGCTAATCGTAATGAAACAGAAAGTTAATATCCCTCTAAATTAACTCCACCTGCTACACATTACACAACAGCAGTCCATCCCTTTCCCTCTTTTCCCTTTCCCCCTGTCCCTTTCCCTGTGTCCCTTCCCCTCTGCCCATTTCCCTCTGTCCCTTTCCCTCTGTCCCTTTCCCCATGTCCCTTCTCCCTGTCCCTTTTTCCTTGTCCCTTTCCCACTGTCCCTTTCTTCCTGTCCCTTTTTATCCCTGTCCCTTTCCCACATCTGTCCCTTTCCCCCATGTCCCTTTCCCCCTGTCCCTTTCCCACTGTCCTTTTCCCTCTTTCCCTGTCCCTTTCCCTCCGTCTTTTTCTTCCTGTCTTTTTTCTTCTGTTCCTTTCTGCCTGTCCCTTTCCCTCTGTCCCTTTACCTCTCCCTTTTTCCCTGTCCCATCCCCTGTCCCTTTCTCCGTGTCCCTTTCCCTCCGTCCCTTTCTTCCTGTCTTTTTTCTCCTGTTCCTTTCTGCCTGTCCCTTTCCCTCTGTCCCTTTCCCTCTGTCCCTTTCCATTTGTCCCTTTACCTCTGTCCCTTTCACCCTGTCCCTTTTATCCCTGTCCCTTACACCCTGTCCCTTTCTCCCTGTCCCTTTCCCGCTGTCCCTTTTTTCCTGTACCTTTCCCTCTTTACCTTTCCCTCTGTCTCTTTTCCCTCTCCCCCTGTCCCTTTCCCTCAGTTCCTTTCCCTCAGTTCCTTTCCCTCAGTTCCTTTCCCTCTGTCCCTTTCCCTCAGTTCCTTTCCCTCTGTCCCTTTCCCTCTCCCCCTGTCCCTTTCCCTCAGTTCCTTTCCCTCAGTTCCTGTCCCTCAGTTCCTTTCCCTCTGTCCCTTTCCCTCTGTCCCTTTCCCTCAGTTCCTTTCCCTCTGTCCCTTTTCCCTCTCCCCCTGTCCCTTTCCCTCAGTTCCTTTCCCTCTGTCCCTTTTCCCTCTCCCCCTGTCCCTTTCCCTCGGTCCCTTTCCCTCAGTTCCTTTCCCTCTGTCCCTTTTCCCTCTCCCCCTGTCCCTTTCCCTCTGTCCCTTTCCCGCTCTGTTTTGGACTTACCCAGTCTGTTTTGCTAGCACAGACTGGAAAATGTTTCGGGGTTCCTCCAATGGCATTGAGGAGTACACCACATCTGTCATTGGCTTCATCAATAAGTGCATCGATGACTTTGTCCCCACAGTGACCGTACGTACATACCCCAACCAAAAGCCATGGATGACAGGCAGCATCCGCCCTGAGCTAAAGGCTAGAGCTGTCGCTTTCAAGGAGCGGGACTCTAACCCGGAAGCTGATAAGAAATCCTGCTATGCCCTCCTACGAACCATCAAACAGGAAAAGTGTCAGTACAGGACTAAGATTGAATCGTACTAAACTGGCTCTGACGCTTGTCGGATGTGGCAGGGCTTGCAAACCATTACAGACTACAAAGGTAAGCACAGCCGAGAGCTGCCCAGTGACACGAGCCTACCAGACGAGCTAAACTACTTCTATGCTCGCTTCGAGGCAAATAACACTGAAACATGCATGAGAGCACCAGCTGTTCCGGACGACTGTGTGATCACGCTCTCCGCAGCCGATGTAAGACCTTTAAATAGGTCAACATTCACAAGGCCGCAGGGCCAGACGTATTATCAGGATGTGTACTGCGAGCATGTGCTGACCAACTGGCAAGTGTCTTCACTGACATGTTCAACCTCCCCCTGTCTGAGTCTGTAATACCAACATGTTTTAAGCAGACCACCATAGAGCCTGTGCCCAAGAACACTAAGGTAACCTGCCTAAATGACTACCGACCCGTAGCACTCACGTCTGTAGCCATGAAGTGCTTTGAAAGGCTGGTAATGGCTCACATCAACACCATCATCCCAGAAACCCTAGACCCACTCCAATTTGCATACCGCCCAAACAGATCCACAGAGGATGCAATCTCTATTGCACTCCACACTGCCTTTTCCCACCTGGACAAAAAGAACACCTATGTGAAAATGCTATTCGTTGACTACAGTTCAGTGTTCAACAGCATAGTGCCCTCAAAGCCCATCACTAAGCTAAGGACCCTGGGACTACACACCTCCCTCTGCAACTGGATCCTGGACTTCCTGACGGGCCGCCCCCAGGTGGTAAGGGTAGGTAACAACACATCCGCCACGCTGATCCTCAACACCGGGGCCCCTTAGGGTTGCGTGCTCAGCCCACTCCTGTACTCCCTGTTCACTCATGACTGCACGGCCAGACACGACTCTAACACCATCATTAAATTTGGCGATGACACAATAGCCTGATCACCGACAACAACGAGACAGCCTATAGGGAGGAGGTCAGAGTCCTGGTCGTGTGGTGCCAGGACAACAACCTCTCCCTCAACGTGATCAAGACAAAGGAGATGATCGTTGACTACAGGAAAAAGAGGACCCGGCACGCCCCCATTCTCATCGACGGGGCTGAAGTGGAGCAGGTTGAGAGTTCAAGTTCCTTGGTGTCCACATCACCAACAAACTAACATGGTCCAGGTACACCAAGACAGTTGTGAAGCGGGCACGACAAAACCTATTCCCCCTCAGGAGACTGAAAAGATTTGGCATGGGTCCTCAGATCCTCTAAAGGTTCTACAGATGCACCATCAGTAGCATCCTGGCTGGTTGCATCACTGCCTGGTATGGCAACTGCTTGGCCTCTGACCGCAAGGCACTACAGAGGGTAGTGCGAACGGCCCAGTATATCACTGGGGCCAAGCTTCCTGCCATCCAGGACCTCTATACCAGGCGGTGTCAGAGGAAGGCCCTAAAATTGTCAAAGACTCCAGTCACCCTAGTCATAGACTGTTCTCTCTGGTACCGCACTGAGTGCTACCGGAGCACCAAGTTTAGGTCCAAGAGGCTTCTAAACAGCTTCTACCCAAAAGCCATAAGACTCCTGAACATCTAGTCAAATGGCTACTCAGACTATTTGCATTGCCCTCCACCCGTCCCCTCTCCACACCACTGCCACTCTCTACTTTAATAACTCTACCTACATGTACATACTACCTCAACTAGCCGGCATCCCCCTGTATATATTGTTATTTTTTACAGCTGCTCTTTAATTACTTGTTACTTTTATCGCTTATTGTTATCTGTATTTGTTTGAAACTGCACTGTTGATTAGGGGCTCACAATTTCACTGTAAAATTTTATTTTATTTACTAGCTTTTTCCCTCTCTCAATCTTTTTCTCTCTCTTTACCTCAAGTCTCTTCCTGTCTAGCTCTTTCCCCCTTTCCCTCTCTCTCCCCCTTTAAGTGTCTCTCTCTCCCTCTTTCAGTTTCTCTCTCTCTCTGCCCCTTTCAGTTTCTCTCTCTCCCCTTTCTCCCTCTTTCAGTTTCTTTCTCTCTCTCTCCCCATTTCTCCCTCTTTCAGTTTCTCTCTCTCTCTCTCCCTTTCAGTGTCTCTCTCCATCTTTCAGTTTCTCTCTCTCTCCCCCTTTCTCCCTCTTTCAGTTTCTCTCTCTCCCTTTCAGTTTCTTTCTCTCTCTTTCTCCCCATTTCTCCCTTTTTCAGTTTCTCTCTCTCTGCTTCTGTCTCCTTTTGTATCTTTCCCTTTCTCTGTCAGCTGTTTCTCCATCAGCTGTGATGGGGTTACTCTGCAGCACCTTTGTTGTACTGTGTGTGTTTGTGTGTGTGTGTGTGTTTGTGTATCCATGTCAATCCTGTTGAAGTGTGACATGTCCTATTCTCCAGACAAATTAACTGCACCGCTAAAGAACAACACTGGCGCTAAGGCTAATAACCACCACTGTGATAGAAAAGGGAGGGGGGTCATGACTAATAACCACCACTGTGATAGAAAAGGGAGGGGCTCATGACTAATAACCACTACTATGATAGAAAAGGGAGGGGGCTCATGACTAATAACCACGACTGTGATAGAAAAGGGAGGGGGCTCATGACTAATGACCACGACTGTGATAGAAAAGGGAGGGGGCTCATGACTAATAACCACCACTGTGATAGAAAAGGGAGGGGGCTCATGACTAATAACCACCACTGTGATAGAAAAGGGAGGGGGCTCATGACTAATAACCACAATAGGCTGTGTGTGGTGTGTGTGTGTGAGTTAGTTATAGTAGAGGGAGGATCATTGAGTTATCGTTAAACAGACAACAACAGTTCTGTGTCAGCAGTGTATCTGGCTGCTGTAACAAACGATGTGAGCCCGGACGTGCATTATTGTAGCGCATTCAGTAACCTTTTTCAGCTGCTGACCCAGAACACAGGCACTGGGTGGGCCGTGTGTGTGAGGATGTCAAACATGTACCCCTGAGTCCTTAGACAGGGAGGTGTCGGCTGGGGCAGGATAGAGCGAGGGAATGAGAGGAGGAGGTGTCGGCTAGGGCAGGATGGAGTGAGGGAAGAGAGGAGGAGGTGTTAGCTGGGGCAGGATGGAGCGAGGGAATGAGAGGAGGAGGTGTCGGCTAGGGCAGGATGGAGCTAGGGAATGAGAGGAGGAGGTGTCGGCTAGGGCAGGATAGAGCGAGGGAATGAGAGGAGGTGTCGGCTAGGGCAGGATGGAACGAGGGAATGAGAGGAGGAGGTGTCGGCTAGGGCAGGATGGAGCGAGGGAATGAGAGGAGGTGGTGTCGGCAAGGGCAGGATAGAGCAAGGGAATGAGAGGAGGTGTCAGCTAGGACAGGATGGAGCGAGGGAATGAGAGGTGTAGGCTAGGGCAGGATGGAGCGAGGGAATGAGAGGAGGAGGTGTCGGCTGGGGCAGGATGGAGTGAGGGAATGAGAGGAGGAGGTGTCGGCTGGGGCAGGATGGAGCGAGGGAATGAGAGGAGGTGTCGGCTGGGGCAGGATAGAGCGAGGGAATGAGAGGAGGAGGTGTCGGCTGGGGCAGGATGGAGCGAGGGAATGAGAGGAGGAGGTGTCGGCTGGGGCAGGATGGAGCGAGGGAATGAGAGGAGGAAGTGTCGGCTAGGGCAGGATGAAGCGAGGGAATGAGAGGAGGAGGTTTCGGCTAGGGCAGGATGGAGCGAGGGAATGAGAGGAGGTGTTGTCGGCTGGGGCAGGATGGAGCAAGGTAATGAGAGGAGGTGTCGGCTGGGGCAGGATGGAGCGAGGGAATGAGAGGAGGAGGTGTCGGCTCAGGCAGGATGGAGCGAGGGATTGAGAGGAGGAGGTGTCGGCTAGGGCAGGATGGAGCGAGGTAATGAGAGGAGGAGGTGTCGGCTCGGGCAGGATGGAGTGAGGGAATGAGAGGAGGAGGTGTCGGCTGGGGCAGGATGGAGCGAGGGAATGAGAGGAGGTGGTGTCGGCTCGGGCAGGATGGAGCGAGGTAATGAGAGGAGGTGGTGTCGGCTGGGGCAGGTTGGAGCGAAGGAATGAGAGGAGGAGGTGTCGGCTGGGGCAGGATGGAGCGAGGGAATGAGAGGAGGTGTCAGCTAGGGCAGGATGGAGCAAGGGAATGAGAGGAGGAGGTGTCGGCTGGGGCAGGATGGAGTGAGGGAATGAGAGGAGGAGGTGTCGGCTGGGGCAGGATGGAGCGAGGGAATGAGAGGAGGTGTCGGCTAGGACAGGATGGAGCGAGGGAATGAGAGGAGGTGTCGGCTAGGGCAGGATGGAACGAGGGAATGAGGGGAGGAGGTGTCGGCTTAGGCAGGATGGAACAAGGGAATGAGGGGAGGAGGTGTCGGCTTAGGCAGGATGGAGCGAGGGAATGAGAGGAGGTGTCAGCTAGGACGGGATGGAGCGAGGGAATGAGAGGTGTCGGCTTAGGCAGGATGGAGCGAGGGAATGAGAGGAGGAGTTGTTGGCTAGTGCAGGATGGAGCGAGGGAATGAGAGGAGGAGGTGTCGGCTGGGGCAGGATGGAGCGAGGGAATGAGAGGAGGAAGTGTCGGCTGGGGCAGGATGGAGCGAGGGAATGAGAGGAGGAGGTGTCGGCTGGGGCAGGATGGAGCGAGGGAATGAGAGGAGGAGGTGTCGGCTGGGGCAGGATGGAGCGAGGGAATGAGAGGAGGAAGTGTCGGCTAGGGCAGGATGAAGCGAGGGAATGAGAGGAGGAGGTTTCGGCTAGGGCAGGATGGAGCGAGGGAATGAGAGGAGGTGTTGTCGGCTGGGGCAGGATGGAGCAAGGTAATGAGAGGAGGTGTCGGCTGGGGCAGGATGGAGCGAGGGAATGAGAGGAGGAGGTGTCGGCTCAGGCAGGATGGAGCGAGGGATTGAGAGGAGGAGGTGTCGGCTCAGGCAGGATGGAGCGAGGGATTGAGAGGAGGAGGTGTCGGCTAGGGCAGGATGGAGCGAGGTAATGAGAGGAGGAGGTGTCGGCTCGGGCAGGATGGAGTGAGGGAATGAGAGGAGGAGGTGTCGGCTGGGGCAGGATGGAGCGAGGGAATGAGAGGAGGTGGTGTCGGCTCGGGCAGGATGGAGCGAGGGAATGAGAGGAGGTGGTGTCGGCTGGGGCAGGATGGAGCGAAGGAATGAGAGGAGGAGGTGTCGGCTGGGGCAGGATGGAGCGAGGGAATGAGAGGAGGTGTCAGCTAGGGCAGGATGGAGCAAGGGAATGAGAGGAGGAGGTGTCGGCTGGGGCAGGATGGAGTGAGGGAATGAGAGGAGGAGGTGTCGGCTGGGGCAGGATGGAGCGAGGGAATGAGAGGAGGTGTCGGCTAGGACAGGATGGAGCGAGGGAATGAGAGGAGGTGTCGGCTAGGGCAGGATGGAACGAGGGAATGAGGGGAGGACCACACTCCTACTCCCCCAGTACCCCCAGCCACACTCCTACTCCCCCAGTACCCCCAGCCACACTCCTACTCCCCCAGTACCCCCAGCCACACTCCTACTCTCCCCAGTACCCCCAGCCACACTCCTACTCCCCCATACCCCCAGCCACACCCCTACTCCCCCGTACCCCCAGTCTACACTCCTACCCCCCAGTACCCCCAGCCACACTCCTACTCCCCCATACCCCCAGCCACACTCCTACTACCCCAGTACCCTCGCCACACCCCTACTCCCCCAGTACCCCCAGCTACACTCCTACCCCCAGTACCCCCAGCCACACTCCTACTCCCCCAGTACCCCAGCCACACTCCTACTCCCCCAGTACCCCCAGCCACACTCCTATTACCCCAGTAGCCCCAGCTACACTCCTATTCCCCCAGTACCCTTAGCTACACTCCTACTCACCCAGTACCCCCAGCCACACTCCTACTCCCCCAGTACCCCCAGCCACATTCCTCCTCCCCCGTACCCCCAGCCACACACTCCTACTACCCAGTACCCTCAGCCACACCCCTACTCCCCCAGTACCCCCAGCTACACTCCTACTCCCCCAGTACCCCCAGCCACACTCCTACTCCCCCGTACCCCAGCCACACTCCTACTCCCCAGTACCCCCAGCCACACTCCTACTCCCCAGTACCCCCCCCAGCCACACTCCTACTACCCCAGTACCCTCAGCCACACCCCTACTCCCCCAGTACCCCCAGCTACACTCCTACTCCCCCAGTACCCCCATCCACACTCTCCTACTCCCCCAGTACCCCAGCCACACCCCTACTCCCCCAGTACCCCAGCTACACTCCTACTCCCCCAGTACCCCCAGCCACACTCCTACTCCCCATTACCCCCAGCCACACTCCTACTACCCCAGTACCCTCAGCCACACCCCTACTCCCCCAGTACCCCCAGCTACACTCCTACTCCCCCAGTACCCCAGCCACACTCCTACTCCCCCAGTACCCCCAGCCACACTCCTACTCCCCCATTACCCCCAGCACACTCCTACTCCCCCAGTACCCCAGCCACACTCCTACTCCCCCAGTACCCCAGCCACACTCCTACTCCCCAGTACCCCCAGCCACACTCCTACTCCCCAGTACCCCAGCCACACTCCTACTCCCCCGTACCCCCAGCCACACTCATACTCCCAAAGTACCCCCAGCCACACTCCTACTCCCCCAGTACCCCAGCCACATCCTCCTACTCCCCCAGTACCCCCAGCCAATCCCTACTCCCCAGTACCCCAGCTACACCCCTACTCCCCAGTACCCCCAGCTACATCCTTCTCCCCCAGTACCCCAGCCACACCCCTACTCCCCCAGTACCCCCAGCTACACTCCTTCTCCCCCAGTACCCCCAGCTACACCCCTACTCCCCAGTACCCCAGCCACACTCCTACTCCCCCAGTACCCCCAGCCACCCCCTACTCCCCCGTACCCCCAGCTACACTCCTACCCCCCAGTACCCCAGCCACACTCCTACTCCCCCAGTACCCCCAGCCACACTCCTACTCCCCCAGTACCCCCAGCCACACTCCTTTTACCCCAGTAGCCCCAGCTACACTCATATTCCCCCAGTACCCTTAGCTACACTCCTACTCACCCAGTACCCCAGCCACACTCCTACTCCCCAGTACCCCAGCCACATTCCTCCTCCCCAGTACCCCCAGCCACACTCCTACTACCCCAGTACCCTCAGCCACACCCCTACTCCCCCAGTACCCCCAGCTACACTCCTACTCCCCCAGTACCCCCAGCCACACTCCTACTCCCCCAGTACCCCCAGCCACACTCCTACTCCCCCAGTACCCCCAGCCACACTCCTACTCCCCCAGTACCCCCAGCCACACTCCTACTACCCCAGTACCCTCAGCCACACCCCTACTCCCCCAGTACCCCCAGCTACACTCCTACTCCCCCAGTACCCCCATCCACACTCCTACTCCCCCAGTACCCCAGCCACACCCCTACTCCCCCAGTACCCCAGCTACACTCCTACTCCCCCAGTACCCCAGCCACACTCCTACCCCCCCATTACCCCAGCCACACTCCTACTACCCCGTACCCTCAGCCACACCCCTACTCCCCCAGTACCCCAGCTACACTCCTACTCCCCAGTACCCCCAGCCACACTCCTACTCCCCCAGTACCCCCAGCCACACTCCTACTCCCCAGTACCCCCAGCCACACTCCTACTCCCCCAGTACCCCCAGCCACACTCCTACTCCCCAGTACCCCGCCACACTCCTTTTACCCCAGTACCCTCAGCCAAACCCTACTCCCCCAGTACCCCCCAGCCACACTCCTACTCCCCATACCCCAGCACCCCCAGCCACACCCCTACTCCCAGGTAACCCAGCTAGACTCCTACTCCCCAGTACCCCCAGCTACACCCCTACTCCCCCAGTACCCCCAGCTACACCCCTACTCCCCCAGTACCCTCAGCCACACCCCTACTCCCCCAGTACCCCCAGCCACACCCCTACTCCCCCAGTATCCTCAGCCACACCCTACTCCCCAGTACCCCCAGCTACACCCCTACTCCCCAGTACCCTCAGCCACACCCCTACTCCCCCAGTACCCCCAGCTACACTCCTACTCCCCCAGTACCCTCAGCCACACCCCTACTCCCCCAGTACCCCCAGCTACACTCCTACCCCCCAGTACCCCCAGCTACACTCCTACTCCCCCAGTACCCCCAGCTCATCCTACTCCCCCAGTACCCTCAGCCACACCCCTACTCCCCCAGTACCCCCAGCTACACTCCTACTCCCCCAGTACCCCCAGCCACACTCCTACTCCCCAGTACCCCCAGCCACACTCCTACTCCCCCAGTACCCCCAGCCACACTCCTACTCCCCCAGTACCCCCAGCCACATCCTCCTACTCCCCCAGTACCCCAGCCAGCCACACTCCTATTACCCCAGTACCCTCAGCCAAACCCCTACTCCCCCAGTACCCCCCCACACTCCTACTCCCCCGTACCCCCAGCCACACCCCTACTCCCAGGTACCCCCAGCTAGACTCCTACTCCCCCAGTACCCCCAGCTACACCCCTACTCCCCCAGTACCCCGCTACACCCCTACTCCCCCAGTACCCTCAGCCACACCCCTACTCCCAGTACCCCAGCCACACCCCTACTCCCCCAGTATCCTCAGCCACCCCCTACTCCCCCAGTACCCCCACACACCCCTACTCCCCATACCTCAGCCACACCCTACTCCCCCAGTACCCCAGCCACACTCCTACTACCCCAGTACCCTCAGCCACACCCCTACTCCCCAGTACCCCAGCTACACTCCTACCCCCCAGTACCCCCAGCCACACTCCTACTCCCCCAGTACCCCCAGCCACACTCCTACTCCCCCAGTACCCCCAGCCACACTCCTATTACCCCAGTAGCCCCAGCTACACTCCTACTCCCCCAGTACCCTCAGCTACACTCCTACTCACCCAGTACCCCCAGCCACACTCCTACTCCCCCAGTACCCCCAGCCACATTCCTCCTCCCCACGTCCCCAGCCACACTCCTACTACCCAGTACCCTCAGCCACACCCCTACTCCCCAGTACCCCCAGCTACACTCCTACTCCCCCAGTACCCCCAGCCACACTCCTACTCCCCAGTACCCCCAGCCACACTCCTACTCCCCCAGTACCCCAGCCACACTCCTACTCCCCCAGTACCCCAGCCACACTCCTACTCCCCCAGTACCCTCAGCCACACCCCTACTCCCCCAGTACCCCAGCTACACTCCTACTCCCCCAGTACCCCATCCACACTCCTACTCCCCCGTACCCCCGCCACACCCCTACTCCCCCAGTACCCCAGCTACACTCCTACTCCCCCAGTACCCCCAGCCACACTCCTACTCCCCCATTACCCCAGCCACACTCCTACTACCCAGTACCCTCAGCCACACCCTACTCCCCCAGTACCCGCAGGTACACTCCTACTCCCCCAGTACCCCAGCCACACTCCTACTCCCCCAGTACCCCCAGCCACACTCCTACTCCCCAGTACCCCCAGCCACACTCCTACTCCCCCAGTACCCCCAGCCACACTCCTACTCCCCCAGTACCCCCAGCCACACTCCTATTACCCCAGTACCCTCAGCCAAACCCCTACTCCCCAGTACCCCCAGCCACACTCCTACTCCCCCAGTACCCCAGCCACACCCTACTCCCCGTACCCCAGCTAGACTCCTACTCCCCCAGTACCCCAGATACACCCCTACTCCCCAGTACCCCCAGCTACACCCCTACTCCCCCAGTACCCTCAGCCACACCCCTACTCCCCCAGTACCCCAGCCACACCCCTACTCCCCAGTACCCTCAGCCACACCCCTACTCCCCCAGTACCCCCAGCTACACCCCTACTCCCCCAGTACCCTCAGCCACACCCCTACTCCCCCAGTACCCCCAGCTACACTCCTACTCCCCCAGTACCCTCAGCCACACCCCTACTCCCCCAGTACCCTCAGCCACACCCCTACTCCCCCAGTACCCCCAGCTACACTCCTACTCCCCCAGTACCCCCAGCTACACTCCTACTCCCCCAGTACCCTCAGCCACATCCCTACTCCCCCAGTACCCCAAGCTACACTCCTACTCCCCCAGTACCCTCAGCCACACCCCTACTCCGCCAGTACCCCCACCTACACTCCTACTCCCCCAGTACCCCCAGCTACACTCCTACTCCCCAGTACCCTCAGCTACACTCCTATTCACCCAGCACCCCAACCACACTCCTACTCCCCCAGTACCCCCAGCCACACTCTACTCCCCAGTACCCCCAGCCACACTCCTACTACCCCAGTACCCTCAGCCACACCCCTACTCCCCCAGTACCAGCTACACCTACTCCCCAGTACCCCCAGCTACACTCCTACTCCCCCAGTACCCCCAGCCACACTCCTACTCCCCCAGTACCCCCGCCACACTCCTACTCCCCCAGTACCCCCAGCCACACTCCTATTACCCCAGTACCCCAGCCAAACCCCTACTCCCCCAGTACCCCAGCTACACTCCTACTCCCCAGTACCCCCAGCCACACTCCTACCCCCCAGTACCCCCAGCCACACCCCTACTCCCCAGGTACCCCCAGCTAGACTCCTACTCCCCCAGTACCCCCAGCTACACCCCTACTCCCCAGTACCCCCAGCTACACCCCTACTCCCCCAGTACCCTCAGCCACACCCCTACTCCCCCAGTACCCCAGCCACACCCCTACTCCCCAGTATCCTCAGCCACACCCCTACTCCCCCAGTACCCCCAGCTACACCCCTACTCCCCCAGTACCCCCCGCCACACCCACTACTCCCCCAGTACCCCCAGCTACACTCCTACTCCCCAGTACCCTCAGCCACACCCCTACTCCCCCAGTACCCTCAGCCACACCCCTACTCCCCCAGTACCCCCTACACTCCTACTCCCCCAGTACCCCAGCTACACTCCTACTCCCCCAGTACCTCAGCCACATCCCTACTCCCCAGTACCCAAACTACACTCCTACTCCCCCAGTACCCTCAGCCACACCCCTACTCCCCCAGTACCCCCAGCTACACTCCTACTCCCCCAGTACCCCCAGCTACACTCCTACTCCCCCAGTACCCTCAGCTACACTCCTACTCACCCAGTACCCCCAGCCAAACTCCTACTCCCCCAGCACCCCCAGCCACACTCCTACTCCCCCAGTACCCCCAGCCACACTCCTACTACCCAGTACCCTCAGCCACACCCCTACTCCCCCAGTACCCCAGCTACACTCCTACTCCCCCAGTACCCCCAGCTACACTCCTACTCCCCCAGTACCCCACACACTCCTACTCCCCCAGTACCCCAGCCACACTCCTACTCCCCCAGTACCCCCAGCCACACTCCTACTACCCCAGTATCCTCAGCCACACCCCTACTCCCCCAGTCCCCCAGCTACACTCCTACTCCCCCAGTACCCCCAGCCACACTCCTACTCCCCCAGTACCCCCAGCCACACTCCTACTCCCCCAGTACCCCCAGCTACACCCCTACTCCCCCAGTACCCTCAGCCACACCCCTACTCCCCGTATCCTCAGCCACACCCTACTCCCCCAGTACCCTCAGCCACACCCCTACTCCCACAGTACCCTCAGCAACACCCCTACTCCCCAGTACCCTCAGCCACACCCCTACTCCCCCAGTACCCTCAGCCACACCCCTACTCCCCCAGTACCCCCAGCCACATCCCTACTCCCCCAGTACCTACAACTCTAAACTGATCTTGGTTCAGTGTCTAAGAGCGACTTCATTCTACTCTCCCTCTGTCCCACGTTGGCTGAGGAGAGGGTGGGTATCAGATGGGCACGAGAAATTGCGATAGAATTGAACTTTTAACAGCTCATCCAGGGTCAGGTATGATTTCATCCCCCTAATGGTTAAGGTTAGGATTAGGGGTAGGTGCTTGGGTCCTAGATCTGTGGTTAGAAGACCCCATAGAGCTCCAGACAATTTGTTTTTCTTGCCCACGTTACGACCGATGATCCTGCCTCTGTCAGAAACAAGCAGAAATGCAGCAGGAGTCCTCCATGGTTTAGTCTGGGTGAACGACAATAGATATGTTTGAGAGACTGACTACATCCCACCTGTTCAGCAGTAGCCTTATTTGAATTATGATGATGACATTGAAGACCCCATAGAGCTCAAGACAATTAGGGAAGGGCATACCACTGCCCTCTGTCTCACAGATACATGTGACCGTTCTAAGATTTGGGAGAAGGGGGGTGTGGTAGAAGTGATTTACTAATGTAGACATCCTTCCATTATTTGTTCATTCACTGTCCATCCATTTATTAACTTTTTCATTCAGTCATGTGTTTTCAACTCGAGAGTCCAGTAGGG